>NC_138774.1:202578096-202585596 GCF_965119305.1 Pelophylax lessonae
GTGCTTGGTGCTTGGTGCTTGGTGCTGAACAGAGTGGCACTGGAGTGAAAAAAGGAATAAGTATATGCCAGGAAAGGGTGGGGAATTACAGCAAACCTAAGCTTTGTCAATTTAGGGAAATGAGGTTTATTGTTGATAAATGTAAAGTCATGCACTTGGGGGCTAAGAATATGCATGCGTCATACATACTAGGGAGAATACAACTGGGAGGAATCAATGGTGGAGAAGGATCTGGGGGTTTTGGTAGATCATATGCTTAATAATAGTATAAAATGCTAAGCTGTGGTTTCCAAAGCAAGCAAAGTCCTTTCTTGTATTATGAGAGGCATGGACTCCAGAGAGAGAGATATCATTCCTGTACCAATCATTAGTAAGACCTCATCTGGAATATGCAGTTCAGTTTTAGGCACCAGTTCTCAAAAAGGATATCGGGGAACTGGAGAAAGTGCAGAGAAGGGCAACCAAAATGATAAGAGGCATGGAGGAGCTCAGCTATGACGAAAAGCTTAGAGGAACTGAATTTATTCTCTTGAGAAGAGGAGATTAAGGGCGGATATGATCAACATGTACAAATACATAAGGGGTCCATATAGTGAACTTGGTGTTCAATTATTCACTTTAAGGTCATCACAGAGGAAAGGGGGCACTCTTTACGTCTAGAGGAAAATAGATTTCATCTCCAAATATGGAAAGGTTTCTTCACAGTAAGAGCTGTGAAAATAAGGAATATACGCCCTCCAGAGGTGGTTCTGGCCAATAGATTGCTTTAAAAAAGGCCTGGATTCTTTCCTAGGTGTAAATAATATAACTGGGTACTAATATTTATAAGTAAAGTTGATCCATGAAATATCCGATTGCTTCTCAGGGAATAAGGAAGACATTTTTTCCCCTGCTAGAGCAAATTGGATCATGCTTTGCTGGGGGTTTTTTTTCACCTTCCTCTGGATCAACTGCAAGTATAGGATTGTGTATATGGAATTATATGGTGTATATGGAATTCCTCATATTTACTTGAGCCTGATCCATCTATCTTTGCTCTCTCTCGCCTCATTGGCAGCCAGTAAGGAGGGAGCAGGGGGCAAGGCCGAGCAGCGCTCTGGGTGTCAATTGACACACAAAGTATGGCTCGGGAGCGAGCACGCATGAGTGCTCCCATAACAACAATAACCGGCAGCTTGCTCTGGGGGCACGCAGCCAGGGGGGTGTTAAGAGTGCTGGCGGGGGACCTGAGAAAAGAAGGATCATTGCTGCTCCGTGCAATAACATGTTTGTTATTTTAATGTAAACAAATGAGCATTTACAATTATTTTAAGCTATTCTCAGCAAGCAGGGATGCAAAATCACATTCCCGTACGTGACCACAGGAGGGAGCATTTGCATCTGTATCTAAAATACAATACAGTAAAACCATGGATTGTGAGCATAATTCGTTTCGGAAAAGTGCTTGTAATCCAAAGCACCCGTATATCAAGGCAAATTTCCCCAAAAGAAATAATAGAAACTCAGATGATTCATTCCACAACCATTTATTCAAATATAAATGGTTGAACAAGGGTTGTTTCTGTTGAAAAGTCCTAATCAGGTGACACAAAGAACAAAAAGATTAGTGTCATCTAGTGTACTGTGTTATGATCACAGCAAAAAAGATTACCCCCTAGGTAAATGGGATTAGAAAGGCGACCACTATCCAAAATAGATAAAATTATATTTTTTTTGTTGCAAAAAAAATATATCACATGACTAGTGTGTGTGAACATACAAGTACAAAGACAATCATAAAAATGCCATGACTATGGAAACAATCTTAACCGCTTGCAGACCGCCGCACGACTATTTACTCCGGCGGTCAGCCCCCTACAGGCAAAGTGACGTAGTACTACGTCGCTCGCCTGAGAGCCTCTAGTGGGCGAGTGTGCGCCGCCAGAAGCGCGCTCCCGCCCCCGCTCGTTCCGTGACATGTCCGCGCGCGTGACCGGCGGACCCGATGTCCGCCGGTCACTCGCGATCTACCGGTGCAGAAGGAGAAAGGCAGGCGGCTAATGTAAACAAAGCCGTCTGTCATTCTCCCTGATCTAACTGCAGAGATCATACGATCCTGCTATCCTGCTATGTAGGATCGTATGTCTCTGTGGTTACATCGCTAGCCACACCCCTTTACAGTTAGAAGCACCTCCCTAGGGACACACTTAACCCCTGCATCACCAATAAAATTAACCCCTTCCCTGCCAGTGTCATTTTTACAGTAACAGTGCATACGTATAGCACTGATTACTGTAGTAATGTCACTGATACCCCCAAAAGTGCCAAAAATATCAGTCAAGGGTCCGATCTGTCCGCCGCAATGTCGCAGTCCCACAAAAAAAATTGCAGATCACCGCCATTACTCGTTAAAAAAAAAAACAATAAAAATGACAAAAATCTTTCCCTTAGTTAGTAAATGCAATAACTCTTGCGCAAACCAATCAAAATACGCTTATTGCGATTTTTTTTTTACCAAACATATGTAGCAGAAAACAAATTGGCCTAGAATGTTAAAAAACTTTGATTTTTACATTTTTTTGGGGAATTTCATATAAAAAAATGTGAAAAATATTGTTATTTTTTCAAAATTGTCGCTTTTTTTTGTTTATAGCGCAAAAAGTAAAAATCGCACAGGTGATCAAATACCACCAAAAGAAAGCTCTGTTTGTGGGAAAAAAAGGACGTCAATTTCATTTGGGTACAGCGTCGCACGACTGCGCAATTGTCCGTTAAAGTCACGCAGTGCCGAATCACAAAATAGGGCCTGGTCAGGAAGGGGGTAAAATCTTCCGGGGCTGAAGTGGTTAACAAAAAATATGTTACAGCCTCATTCTTGGGGGTAAGTGTTCCTACCCTACCCTTTTTTTTTTCTTATTATTATTTTTTCTGTGTTATGATCACAGTTTTCATTTTAAAAAAGTGGAATGACACAATGTTAAAAACAATATCCAGCGTTAAGGAGTCTGGTGCTCATCCACATAAAGGCGCTGGTGTATACAGTACGTGGCCAGAGGTCCAGCGCTTCCTGGAGAACTCGGAGATCATACTACTCAACGCTACTCGTATAGCAACAAATCGCTCATAAATCAAGTTAAAATAAAAAAAAAAAAAAATGTTGCTTGTCTTGCAAAACAATCGTTTACCATGTTACTCACAACCCAAGGTTTTACTTTACTTGAAATATGAAACAGCAGGCATGTAAGAAAGCAAATGTCACATTACAAAAAAACTCTTGTAAATGTTACAATAGTATGTAAAAAATAAATATATAGTTTTCCTTTTTCAGCCCAATGCATTTAAAAAAACTTAGGAAATCTCATTGTGTTCCTGTTTGTGAGCATTGCTCAAACCTCACTTGTTGAGTTAGCTATTTGTACACATTGCGAAACTGGGAGGAATCTGAGCAAAGGATTTACGAAGACTATAAAAATCCCGAGATCTGGCAGATGTTAATTCTTTTTTTTTTTTTTTTAATTTTTGACTAGTCACTGCTGCACATCTGTAAAAATCCGACTCTCTGCTGCATAGTTATTATAGTTCTGCCTTACCTCTCAGAGATTATTGAATTTTTTAATATTTCTGTTTTTCTCTCTCCCTGTCTGAGCAGGGTGGGTGTCAGGCTGTAAAGCAAACCATACATTATAACTTTTTCTTTTCTTCAACCACATGTAGCATCCTCCTAGGGTAGGTGCTAGGATTGTTGAAGTATAGTTTTGGTTCCCCTGCTTGCTTAAAGCGGTTGTAAACTTAAAAAAAAATTAAATAAAATAAAAAAAACCTGCAAGACAAAGGCATAATGAGCTAGTATGCATCGCATACTAGCTCATTATGAATTACTTACCTTAGAACGAAGCCCCGACACGGACCCCCGGAGACCGCTGCGGGTGCTGACATGATCCCTCTGCGTCTCTTCCGGGTTCGGCGGCTCCGGCGCTGTGATTGGCCGGAGCCGCGATGACATCACTCCCGCGCATGCGCGCGGGAGTCATTTTCCGGCAAGCTCCCGGCAAGGGAAGCTGAAGGTCCGCCCGACCTTCAGAGCGCATGCGCCGCTCGCGTGAGCGGCTGCATGCAGTGCAAATATCTCCTAAACCTATTAATTGTACCTACAGGTAAGCCTTATTATAATATTATTATAGTATACTACCGCTTTAACAGGAGGATTGTGAGAGAAAACTTTTTAGCTCTCTGCTAAACAAACAGCTGTGATCGATTAGTATATCCTGCTCAGTGTGCTCAGCTGCTGGTTGGGTCTGCCTCTGGCCTCCTCTCTGTCAAAGTAACCTTGGAAGGTTCTGGATGACTAGGCCGATGCTTTGCAGAACACAGCATTAAAGTGATTGTAAAGTCTTGTGGTTTTTTTTTTAACTGGCTCCGGACCGCCCACCGCATATATATACTGCAGCAGGCTGGCCCTCCTACTCGAGCCGTTGTAGGGCTACGTCGGTTGCGTGCCTGCACTCGGCAGCGGTGACTCCGATGCACGGAGCAGGCGCCTCTGATTGCCGCCTGCCACCTGCGATCGCTCCCTGCTGAGAGAGAAGAACGGTCAGCTGTTGTAAACACAGCTGACCGTTCTTTTCTCTGGAATGATCACAGAGCTCCTGTGATCCTTCTATATAGGATCACAGGTCTCTGTGATCATTTCACAAGCCCCGCCCCCATACAGTTAGAATCACTCCCCTAGGCTCATATTTAACCCCTTGATCACCCACTGTGTTAAGCCCTTCCCTGCCAGTGTCATTATTACAGTAACAGTGCATATTTTTAGCACTGATTACTGTAGTAATGTCATTGGTCCCCCGAAAAGTGTCAAAAATGTCAGGTAGGGGTCCGATCTGTCTGCCGCAATGTTGCAGTCCCGCTAAAAAACTGATTGCCGCCATTACTAGTAAAAAAAAAAAAAACGATAAAAATGACATAAATCTTTTCCGTAGTTAGTAGACACGATAACTTTTGCGCAACCCAATCAAAATGCACTTATTGCGATTTTTTTTTACCAAAAATATGTAGCAGAAAATAAATGGGCCTAAAATGTTCAAAAATTTACATTTTTAAATTTTTTTGGGAGTGTTATATAGCAGAAAGCGAAAAATATTGTTTTTTTTTTTTTTTTCAGAATTGTCGCTCTTTTTTTGTTTATAGCGCAAAAAATAAAAAATCGCAGATGTGATCAAATACCACCAAAAGAAAGCTCTATTTGTGGGGAAAAAAGGACATCAATTTTATTTGGGTACAGCATCGCACGACCACGCAATTGTCAGTTAAAGTAACGCAGTGCCAAATCACAAAATATGGCCTAGTCATTAAGGGGGAAAATCTCCCGGTCCAGAAGTGGTTAAATAACAAACATGTTAGGCCTCTTTCACACTTGTGCGACTTGTCCTGTGACTTGGGACTGCAAAGTCGCATGACAAGTTGTAGTCCATAATTTGCAATGAATATTGTTCATATCTGTATGACTTCAAGTTGCAATGACTTCAAAGTAGTCCCTGCACTACTTTTGCCTGATTTTAATGTGTTTTGAGGTCCATGGACATAGGCATTGCTTCAAGGCCAGTCAAAATCATGGCAAAAAAATTACAGTAAAATTGCGCGACTTTTATATCGCATAAGTGTAAAGGGGCCTTATACATACCTGCTCTATGTAGTCGTTTTGCACAGTACAGCCTGGATCCTCCTCTTCTCGGGTCCCTCTGGACCCTCCCTCCTGTGAAGTGCCCCCACAGCAAGCAGCTTGTTATGGGGGCACCCGAGCCGAGGTGCAGCTCTGTGTATCCAATTAGACACGGAGTTGCCGTTCAGCCCCACCCCTCTCTCTCCTGATTGGCTTTGAGCTCTGATGAAGGGGGACACCCCGAAACGCGTAAACGGTTCTTTGGAGGTCCACATCCCACCACGGCCTGCATCAGCAGAGGAAGCCCAGTGGAGAGTCTTGGTGGTCTTTGATTGCACATGTTTGCCCGTGTTCCAACTTGTTTTGTGAGTACAATGTGTATGCTATTTTATTTTAATAAATTGTTTTAAAGATAATGCGCTAGGCTGGTGCGCCCTCTGTCCGTTGAGGGAGAGCCTCAGATGGCTGAAGGACTTGTGGACATTGCTTGAAAGAAATGGGGCTCAGGTAAGTATTAAGGGTGCTGAGGCTAATGCATTAGGATAAAAAAAAAATCTGACTTTACAACTCCTTTAACCTCCCTGACAGTATGATTATTTCAGATTTTATGTGTTGAAAGTGGTACCATTATTTTGCATGGAAATCTGTTCTGTACATTTTAAAACTCACCTTCCCCTGCGATCCCCCGCCGTCCTCCCGCTGTCCTCCCCCGCCGTCCTCCCGCTGTGTGCTCGGCCAATGCTGGCACCTGTCTTCTGGTTCCCTTCCCTGCGAGCGTTGTGATGCAGGGGGTTGGAACCAGCGGCAATTTCAAAAATTTAAATACAGTACACTAAATGACATGATATAAAGTTGTGATCCTAACGGATTACACTGTATCATGCCATTTCACCACAGGATTTCACCTGGTGACTTTTCCAGTGCCCTGCCTGTGCTTTTCCAGTAGCTTGTGCCTGGAAAATTGAGAATGACCATGGCGTCCAAAAAGCTTTTTTTTTGCGCAAAAGCGCTTTTAGACAAACTGGAAAACAGCGACAAGGTAACGGAGTTACTTGAAGAAATAAGCGATAGCGATTTGTTGGGAAATTCGTCATCAGGTACGGAAAGTGACGACAGCGACGATTCTGATGTCTCTTTCTGGCACATAGCTCCATTGGAAATTCTGAAGAATCATTTCATATACTTCCCAAATTCCACAAGCTACTGTATGTGCCAGAAAGAGACATCAGAATCGTTGCTGTCGTCATTTTCCGTACCTGATGATGAATTTTCCCACGAATCGCTATCGCTCAGTTCTTCAAGTAACTCCATTTTGCTGTCGCCGTTTTCCAGTTTGTCTAAAAGTGCTTCTGCGCAAAAAAAAAAAAAAAACGCTTTTTGGACGCCATGGTCGTTCAAAATTTTCCAGGCACAAAGAACTGGAAAAGCACAGGCAGAGCACTGGAAAAGTATCCAGGTGCAATCCTGTGGTGAAATGGCATGATACAGTGTAATCCATTAGGATCACAACTTTGTATCATGTCATTTGTGTATTTACACTTTTGAATCTGCCGCCGGTTCCTCCCCCCTGTGTCGCAATGCTCGCAGGGAAGAGAACCGGAAGGCAAGTGCAGGCAATCGGCCATGCACAGAGCAGGGAGAGAGTGCAAGGACACCGGGGAGTATGGCGGGAGGAGGGGGGGGGGGGTGAGTAACGTTCTGGGGTAATCCCGAGTGTGGCTCGGTGTTACCGCTTTTGGTACTGAAAATTAACCCCAAGCCACACTCAGGAATACCGCTAGGGAGGTTAATACACTACTCAAAAAAATTAAAGGAATACTTTGAAAACACATCAGATCTCAATAGGCAAAATATTATGCTGG